>NC_079171.1:28304310-28329310 GCF_947568905.1 Ostrea edulis
AATATAATAACGAACAGACGGCAAATTTTAAAATGGCACAAATCAGCCCAATTTCATGAGACTGACAGTGTAATAATTCTGAAAACACACCGTTTGAATTTGAGCACGTCATTTTGAATCTGTATCAATCTCGATCACTTGAAAGTTTATGATAACATAATGATGTTTGCACATAACATAATGATGTAACCACATAACATAAAAAAGCATCGACATAGCGTACGCGGGTATGTTAAGGCAGGTCATGCTCCATTTATGCACGTAAACTGCATAATTTTTAAATTCTGTACTACACTGAGAGAGGGAGCTACTAACTCTTAAAGACTATTTTGGTTGTTTGTACCATAACAACATGACAAACATGCGCTTCCGTATGACGTCATTGCATGACTGTTATAAATAGATCACGGATGTACCTTAATAAAAAAAAAATTGGAAAAGTAGCATACTACCCCAAGATTTAAATATTGGTCTAACTGGCGATAATGACGGTAAAACACCCATAATTTGTCAGAATTACTAATAGAATCCTACCACATTTAAACACGAAACAATCTAGTCCATGTTTTACATTTTTTGCACTGATGCTATGTAGTTTTCTTAACAGACGATTCTATCAGTAATTGTCGTGTACATTAGTTTATGACCTTTCATATTGTGTATAAAAAGTCTCTAAAAGTATGCAGCCTAATGTGCTACTTTTGCAGTTTTATTTCAGTGTGTGACAGGAAAATCAGATCGACATGCTAAATGGAAAGTTTTCCCCGTTAAACAAAATTGTCAATGAATAAATTAACATACCTTCAAAATATTAATAAATTTTTAGCGTTTCGCATATATATTCCACATATCCCATGTCATATATTTCAAATACTCCACATTTTGTCGATATATTTACATGGCACACATTAACAAATTCCTTGCATGTGTCAACGTCACTCGACGTATAGTCACGGCATCATCAATTTACTTTTATATTGATCAGACAGAAATTACACGACAGCAGTATAACATTTCGAATTTCTTTGAATCTTAGTAACTGCATGGTTTATTTTATGCATAAATAAAACTTACATACAAAATAAAATCGGAATTTAATATATACTTAGCGATATACTTATTTCAACTATGACGTCACATTGTTTCGCGGATTTTATCCCAGTAAAGATTTTCATAACCTGCCTTAACGTACCCGCGTAATGATGTAACCACATACCGTATAGAAGTATCGACATAACGTAATGATGAAACCACATAACATAAAGCGGTATCGACATAACGTAAGGCTGATTTACACTATAAGGCAGTAACGGTGTTCCATATTTTATTAATTTAATGAAGTTACAGGGACTTTCCAGATCTATAAATAGATTTGTAGACAACTTCTTCACCTTTCTGGTAAGTTAATTTCATTTCATACAATGGCAAGCCCTTTGGAGATCCTACTGTCAGTTTACACGTTTAGATGTATTTTTATCAATCTTACTACAGTATACCTTGTAAATACATGTTTGTTGTTATCCGTGTCTTATCTTTATTTCACCGTCTATGTACATTTTATGCCGTTCTGTCAGAAATGTCTTTTGTCTGCATCGTTTAACTATTCAATTCATCAATGTCTTCTTTAAAACAATATTAGCTCCAAATTTGAACATTTTGTTGTGAAAACCCGATCATTATGATAACTGTGTATGTACTTTAACCATAATCATTAGATAAAATTAAAACTAAGTTTTAAGATTTTATCAAAATATAGATTTCGGTTCTATTGAATGTAAAGCATTATATAGAAATTAATTTTTGTACGGGAAGACAATAATGTAATTTTACTTCATTTAGGGCCTTTGATATGTTTTCTTACACTTAATTAAAAAGGTTAATTAACCTCATTTTTTCTGTCATTGAAATATATAGTAAATCACAATTTTAAACGAAAAAATTCCTACACTAAAATGAAAGGTAATATTGCTTCAAAGATTTGATATTTCTTTTCTGAAACATGCATTGCTCTTACACCTGAATACAGTACCACCAAAGTTGAAGTCGTATTATCTAAAACGTCAACATGCAGTAGTATTTACTCCCCAACTGACGCTCAGATTACTTTTGAAATGTTTGAGTGGCTTGAATATACAAGTAAATGCGACGCAGCGGATTACAAATGAGCGGATTTCCAAAGACCGTATTGTGTTATCTTCTTAAGAACCAATAAATCAGAAAAGGTAGACTTGAATAACAGCTTTCTGATAAAATGACGATTAGAATGGTTTCAAACCACGAGTGATATATATATATAAAAAACCCTATGCAAACATTTATATCGGTAAAGAATGGAGTGCTGTAATGCACAATGTAGCGAGATAAAATGTCGTGTCTATGCAAGCTAGCATTCCTGTTTCATGGACTTTTGACAAGGACCTCCTATGCACAGTTATTGCATGACTTAAATGAAGAAAAAATATATTTACAAATTTTGAAATTAAATTAAAAAAATGAATACCCCCACCCCTAATCTCGGTTGAGATTCGGCTCGACTGAGTATTTGGACTGACGCCTTCACCGAATCTCGGAGCAGTCCTTCATAATTCATCTCTGGAAATTTACTTTCAGCTTCGACCGGTTCTAGCAATTAATGTGCACTTAGATGACACTGCTGTTCGCTTCACATCAGTTAGATGACTATTAAATCAAATCTGTATCACCATTAATGTTGTATTACTTACCGTCTAAGTATGTAAATTCCATAAAATAAACCCGGCATCACTAATTTTCCCGTTCAAATGATGACTTATATGGCGCAATATTTTATCTCCCAAAATTGAAGAGTTCCTATAGTTTGTTTTTTAAATTAGCGAAATGCAAGGAGGTATGTAGAGATACAATGTATCAGTAACTGTGCTGTGTGCGGCTAACCTAGCTGATAGGCTAGATATCTTGGTCTATTGAACGCACTGTATGAATTAACGCTTGTTATCCCTACGTACGGCTAGCCTAGCACATCGTTCAAGATCGTAGCCGCTACGATCTTGAACGCAGCCCGTGATAAAGCAGACTAAAGGAACTCATCAATTCCAGGAGATAAAGTATTGTGCCATAGAAGTCTTCATTTGAACGGAAAAATTAGTGATGATTTATTTTATGGTAAGTACATGTAAGACAGCATTATCCCATCCCACCACCCCTCCCTCGATAGCAATGAAAGAATAGGACATGCATGTTTTTATTTTCCATTTGAATTGTTACATTTCAATAGTTTCATTAATGTGAATAAATTTGTAAAATGAACAGTCAATTTAATACATGATCACGAGGGATTATATTTTTGTACTGAATTGTTGATTGTATATAGTTTAACGTCTTTCACTCATATGGAGACGTCACCATTGCTGGTGAAAGGCTGCAAAATTTAGGCCTATGCTCAGCGCTTATGGCCTTTGAGCAGGAAGGGATCTTTATCTTGCCACAACTGCTGTGATACGGTACCTCAGTTCTTGTGGTCTCATCCGAAGGACCGCCTCATTTAGTCGCCTCTTACGACAAGCAAAGGGTTCTGACGACCTATTCTAACCCGGATCCCCACGGGAATTGTTCTGAATTGAGCGAGTTATAAAACTTCGAATTCAACGTATGGCAGTGAAATTGGGGCAGTGGCGGATTTAAGGGGGGCGCACCCGGCGCCCCCCCCCCCCCCCCCCCACCTAAATTTTTCAAATTTAAGGTAAATCGTGGTATCTTGTTTAGGAAAATGTACTAAACGATAAAAGAAGCAATAATTTCTTCCATTCCCGGAGAAATTAATGACAAAATCTATTGATTCCTTGAATCACTTTATTGGGAGAGCTTAATTTTTTCCAAAAACCCTTAAAATTTGCGTCATTTTATTAATTTAACCTTACAAAAAATGATAGAAAATAATACAAATGACTAAATAGGAGTCATATTTCAAGCCCTATAAAATCGGTAAAATCCAGACCCCCTGCCTCATAAAGTGGCGCCCCCCGTAACCGCAATTCCTGGATCCGCCCCTGTGGGGGTGGATGTTTGCTATTTCTGGTCGGGCTCGGAGTCTTCTGAGCCTGCACGTGCAATTGTCTCTCTCTTACCCGCGAACTCTTAAGAGAGAAGACGTGCTTTAGACATTGTAGTTCGCATATTGGTTGACCCTTTGTGAGTTGTTCTGTTTATTGGCTAATATATGTGTTTATAAGTGTTTTAGTTTATAGGAAATCACTTTAGTATCAACAAATAGAGCTGTTAGTCCAATGAACATGCACTCATTGCACTTTACATCAAATTAACTTCATTTATTTTCTATCGATTAAGAAACTCGTTTTACAACTAATAGTAGTCCAGAGATGCTGTATAAAAAGAAAGTTTAATGCTAAAATTCTAAATTTCTAATGATGTAAACTAATTCAAATTGATTATTTTTTCATCTTTTCATAGATATTACTTTTTTTCCCCAATCATAATTTTTTTTTTCAAAGGGGGAGGGGGTTACAGCGAGTGGCAACTAAGGGATGTGACTGAATTTCTCAGAAATCAAAGAAAAAATGGGAAGCAAACACCCCACTCTACCTGAAAAAAATATAATTTTCTGTCACTTTAGATCAAACTCGGTGTTTCATTTTTTTCCCCGAAAAATTAAACCAATCAAAGAATTTCCTCTGAAAAAAGGAATAAATCCCACCCCTGAAGAATATAAATTACACATTTAGACACTAGAAAATATACTTTGTTATCAACTGTTTATCCTCAATAATATTAACCTGAAAATTAAAGAAGATAGCAGAGAGTGTAGTGATATCCACAAGTCAGTTGCGTTTGATTATAAAACAGGAAATAATTGTCATTCACATTAACTAGTGCTCTTAAATCAAGGCTGGTTATGATTAAATGTATTTCATTACTACATTCACTCAATGTTGCAAGACCCATGCGTAGTTATGATAGTAAAATAATCGTTCCATTTACATTTTCCCCTATACATATTGCTTTTCTTTTTCGTTCCGTTCCGTTTTCCATTCCGCGTTCTAACAACACCCTCACCAGAGCAAACAACCAGTGGGTAAAATTTCACTTGTATCTAATGAAGAAAATCACCATGAGTCAGTCAGGTATTATCAGTGAAGTAACCAGCGAAAGACTTTGTGACCAAAATTAAGTAATTTTTAATCCATTACCTTTCTGCACTTTTGTCCCTGAATTGGGTATATTAGTATAGAGTTCCTTAAAATATGAAAATAGCACTCAGTGACTGCTATTGATTTGTTGTCAAGAATATGATGAATTTATGATTATTATTTAGAAGTAAACATTTTCTATTCTTATAACGTTTTCTGTTCTTAAATTAAATTAAAGTAACAGTAGACATTACAAAAATATCACACACGTAACGTAACGTTACATAAACGTAATGCAAATTTCAGGAGGAAGATGTCAACTTTGCAATATATATATATATATATATATATATATATATATATATATATATATATATAAACATTTTCTTTTTCCTCACGAACCGCATTGATCCCATATTTCAGATTCATTTTTTATGTGAAACATTAAGAATATAACTCATTTAATGTTGACAGCCAACATTTTGACCTTCTGAATGCAAAAATAAAAGCATTATTTTAGCCTTAAATCTTGTTATGTAAACAAAGACTCGAGTCATTTCATGTATACAAACACACCAGTGAAATGTTAATTTTGCAATATAAAGCATCTACATTTTGCATAGTCACAAATTTTAACTTTTAGATGACACATTTTACCTGAAGAATGCTTGAAATGTGAAAGATATAATAAACTTCGATAACCATTTATTTTGAAAATTTCGTAAATAAAAACATACCGCAATCTTTGTTTAGAAAACAAAAAATGAACTCTCTAAAATGAGCTTCTGTGATAATGTATAACCTTAATTTTTGTGTGAAATCTTTTAAACACATTATACAGTAGGTTCTGATCATCAAAAGCGGAAAACAAAATTTTGGGGAAAATCGTGAATCAGTCCCTTTAAGATTAACAAATGTTCCGGAGAATATCTTACTGAAACTATAATCGATATTGGTAAAGATATATGCGTTACTATTCAGTCAAATAATATTAGTGCAGCGTATAGTTTGGGAGTAACGCATGGTGCCGAAACCCGTCAAATCGTTGTTCGTTTTGTGATACTATGATGCAGTTGTTGTTGCGTAGACTTTGTACAGCATTTTAAATACATGCAATTCGATTAAGGAAATATGTATCATTCGAAGTATATAAAATATATCTTGTGTAGGATTGGTAATATCCAGATTTGGAATGATCAGCATCTAGATGTTAAGCTTTATATATCTATAAAGTTTGAACAGTCTTTGTATGACTCCTTTGTTGAAACTCGGAAAGTATACAACTCGTCCAAATGTTCTAGTAATAGGATGAAAGGTGAAGATAACGAACAGTGATCAATCTCATAACTCCCATAAATAATACAAAATAGAGAGTTGGGCAAACACGGACCCCTGGATATACCGAAGATGGGATAAGATGCATAGGAGGAGTAAGCATCCCTTGTCGAACGGTCACACCCTCCGTAAGTCCTACGTCTTCATCAGGTAAACCTTGGTCAAAATCAGTGTGTAAATAACGACCTAACAATTGGTATGAAACACATCTTAACCCTATAGTGAATTCATGAATTGTGAACACAAATGTACAAGCATGGATGATGTTTTTGTTAAGACTCAAACCAAATCTGATCCAATAGTTTTTTTCTCTTATGTTACCCTTATTTCAGAGTAATGGCAAAGACGCAGGTGTGTCCAGGAATATTCCTCTCCATTCGTCAACTGTTTCTTAACTTAAACCCACAGTATCTGTATGCAGTCTTCCTAATATTATGTAGTTTTGAATTCGAACTTGCCGTGGTATGTGTGATTCGACATTATCATCATTTCGCAAGCCGAAGGATCGAGAATACTATTAAGGAATTAAAATCAACATTGACAATTTACGACGGAAATTCACTAAGTAATGTACCACTCAGCAATGTTTCCGATAGTTACCATTTCAGTTTGAAATCAAATCACTACAAGGTTGAGAAATTTAGAAACATAGGAGAAGAAGTAGAATTTTTGTGTCCTTTTCACTCAGAAACAATCTGGACGAAAGATGGACGGAGAATTGAAGATGGTTTGTTAAGATATACACGTATCACAGATGAATATAGTGCCACAAGTAGTCTCCACATTAACTTCATAAGGGAAGAGGATATTGGAGAGTACCAGTGTTTTACATATACAGACTTTCCAAATGTAATTCATAAAAGGGAAGTAACCCATGGAACACTACAAACAACATTTTACTTAAAACTTCGACCAATAGAGACGAAAGTACATTTTGTACCATGGGGAAATTTATTGATTCTCACTTGGCCAATTTTACGGATCCACAAAAACTACCAGGTACAATTTAACTACTATATAAATAATAGATGGTTTTCAGCCTCGCAGGAAACAGTTATTCACAATGAATGTGAATATACAGGAGGCACAGGTCTCTATTTATGGTACTTTCAAGACACTGACCCCAGATTGGCTTCCCCGAGGTATCACTACAGAAATGAGTTTACATTTGTGTCGCACTGTGTTCAACGGGACATTTATGGAGTGCACAGCCTTGAATATAGTATAACCTTATTCAATGAGACAACAAATAAGACGTCAGTCCACTTTATGGAACATTGGATGTGCTACGTTGTTGTTCCGCCTGACTACCAACATGTAAGTCACGAAGATCTTACTGATGTCAATTTCATGGCGAAACATTTCCACGTGATGGAGAATCTTGCAATATACGATTGGTACATGTACAACTGGCTGATGACAAAATATGAACATATTTCCGTGTGGATTTGGATTACTGTATTTGGTTTAGGTTACTATTGCATTTGTTGTCAATTACTATATCCACTTTTCCTAATTTTTGCTAGACGGTATGGTCGCGCTCTTGATAAAAGTATAAAGAAGCATAAATGCTTCGTATTCTGCGGCGATGAGGATAGGAATTTTGTTCATCAAAATATCATCAATGTTCTAAGATCTAATGGTGTTAATGTTGGGTTTAACCACGAGGTGGGAGACTTTAATCAAATAGGTAGGTCAAACTTCGAGAATGTATCCGATATTTTAAACAATTATGAACACATCATGATCTATCTCTCAAATAACTATGCTGATGATGTACATGAGCTGGAAGTGTTATTTTTCATCTTAAGTAATCTATCGCGGAATAAATTGACCCTTGTCATAGACAGATATCCTTCTAATGAATCATTGCGGCAGATTGTTCAGAAACTGTATGCTATTTGTCAATGGACATCGCACTCTTGTTGTTTATTTTCTTTAATTAGGGAGATTCACATGTGCATGTTATGGAGAGAATATGACAGAATTAATGTAAGATGATTGATATGCATTGAAGTAACACTTCTATACTAGCGGAAAAAGAAACTGTGCATTATTTAACATATGGAAAAATAATAAAAAAAATAACGATTGTAATATTATATCTTTTGACACTCGCCCTCTATATGTGTCGTCATACGTTTTGAAACTACCCCTATCATTGCATCGCGGTTGAGTTAAGGCTTTCCCCATAAAATTTTTAATATCAGTGCTGTACATAAATATACTTTACCGCACTGGCACATTGCACGACGTCACAATGAAAAATACGTCATGACGAAGGTCATGACGTACATATCTACAGTCCTTTTGTGGTTGGAAATGTCAAAATATTGTTTCGTTATTTACCACCGCAGTCAAACGGTAAACTGCAATCGCGTAAAAGTTTCTGTCAAATGGAATATATTAATTCTCTTTGATATAGAAAAAGTTTCAATTTCTTCTTTATATAGCATACATGCTAAGGTAATATCCATATTATATTGTGATCTTGATATCGACCCTAATCTACACGTATAGTTACTTTCACAATGGACTCATTTGCATAAACAGGGTTTCCGTACATAAAAAATTCATCATTGGCACGACAACCCGAGGTTTTTAAGTGAAAGATGTTTGATTTATGTGACATATGAACTTCAGTGCCAAAGGAAAGTTAGGGGAGCAAGTTCTGGCTTCAACAGAAAATATGTTTTTCAGGCTAGATTCAACTTCGTATGTGCAAAAATCGCTGCACCTTGCATATTCAATGCAAACGTTAGAGATGTTAAAAGTCACAATAAACTTGGTCTCAGCACTTTTCAAATTAAGAAATTAATATGCTTTGAAGTTATATTAACTTCAACTTGCATTGATATCTGGATATCGTGCCAATTCAACGATTTATACATACACGATACGTTTTTATCTTGATATTCGATCACGTGATATAGAGTTGATGTAGAGACTGTCGGTCTCGTGAAAAATGTATAAGAGGTCAATATGCACTTAATGATATACACATATTGTTTTTGTATAAAAGGGTTGTGTTTACAGAATTTGTCACAAATTGATCTGTTTATTAACGTTTTTTCCCGACATATTTCTATGGCCCTACTTAACACAACTGCGATCGTCATCATTCTGCAATTCAGTCTGTAAACCCCGTCTCTGTGGCAGTATGTGTTCTTATGTTTGTATGTGAATACACGTGGTTGTAGAACTCAGCGTTCTAGTTTTTATTTACATTAACTGCTCCACATTATTACTGTAACGTGTCAAGGGGGTTCGTACCCGGTTGATTCCAGGATCTGGGGTTTTGAATTAATTCAACAAGTAAATAATTTTCCTCTGTAAAAATGATTGAACAAAATGATACAGTTTTCCTCTCTAAAGTGATTTAAATATATAACTACTGGTCTGCAAATATATACAAATAAGACCCTTCCCTTACTTAGGGGAAAATCACACTTGGTCGGCCTATATTACTACTTTATGAGTTTATACACCTCTAGATAGAGATATGCCTTATTCAGGCAGTAACAACTATCTAAGAGGTAAGCCCTAGCCGAATAAAGGTGGTCCAACTCCAGAAGCAGCAGTTACTGTGTTAATGCCTTATTCAGGACGGACAGTGAACTGCTAACCTCTGAAGCCTTACACCTTCCCTAACCGAGGAAGAATGACAAATAAATAGGCGAACCTCCAGGAGGTCAACCTCTAAAATGCTAGCCACTACTGTGGTCAGACTCCAAACAAATGGTCCTATATAACAAAGAAGTGTGGCAAGCCTCCAATATTAGGCAATCCACCTGACCAAACTAACCGTTATAATGCTTCTTCTTCCTCCGCTTGGCTTAAAAAACCCTTACTGACTGGCTGCAGCTGTATATATACCCTCTGTGGGTCACATGATCAGCAACAGTTTCTAGATCACCCGCTGCTAGCTAATTGTGTATCAGCCATAGTTAAGTTTCTAGATCACCGTTTCTGTAGGCCTCTTGCAACATTGAAAAACATGAAATCATTACACTACCCACGCCTTCAATGACATGCGACCCGCATGTAAATGAAAATCATGATGTAAATCACAGGGTAGGATTTATTGTACATTCTACACTACGGGGTTACTTATCCCTGTAGTAACAAAAGAATTTTTCTTTACATACAATAATTTAACAAAAGCTCATGATTCAACCACATATTACTAATTATACACGACTTTTTCTTCAGAAATAATCTTAGTATCTACGCTCCCTTCTCTGAATTTCTTTACAGTCTTGGTTTTAACGATTCTCCGGACAGGATCCGTCTGGGTTCCCATGTCTCTTGTCCTCTCTATAGCATTGACCGGGACCGCCTGATCTTTTGTTTTCTTTTCAGGGACTGGAGGCACTACATCCGGTTTACGTTTGAGAGACACTGGTAAGGAAGGCTTTGTTGGTTTACGGAACAGTCTTCCTTCCATAAGACAGTCATCATCCTTAGGGGAGCAATCTGTATTCTGACTTGATGAATCTTCATCTTCATCACTCCCATTGTCCGAAACGTCCCCAATGAGGTCTCCCGGATCTTGAGACAACCATTCGTGATCACCCTCCGGCTCATTTACCTCTTCACTTCTATTTTCTTTTACCCCAAGCTTAATCAAATCTTCCTGTGCCAATCCTGGGTGACATCTCTTTACATGTCTCTTCAGGTTAGCTTCTTTGTTATTAAAAAAAGTCACAACTTGGACATTGAAAAGTCCTCATTGCGCATTTGAAAACATGCTCCCTGTAGTCCTCCTCACTCTTAGCTGAGTATGAACACATGGGGCAGCGCCGAAACTCATAGTTTGGAGTTGTCTTTGTCTTTGCCATCTACAATACACAGAGATTACATAAATGATCATTAATACTAATAAATAATTTTGATCACATAGACTATTTATCAACATAATAGTCATGCAGCCATGTAGGTGGCTTTCTATTTCTAACAGGGCGATCATTGTAATTGTTTCTTGAATTTTCTTGATCTGGGACTGTATCGTGCAGTGTCTCTCTCTGGCAACACAGTTTCTTCTGTTTCCTGAACTTCTTCACCAGCAAGTATTTGTGGATGTTTCTTCCGCATGCGATCCACATGTATTACTTGCTCACCTCCTCGGGGTCCACAGTTAACCATGTAGGTCAAATCAGACATCTTTCTGATAATCTTATAGGGACCCTGCCAAAAGCTCGTACATTTTGGGGATGTACCAGGCCTTCTTCGGGGGAAGAATACATATACTTCTTCACCATTTTGAAATGTTTTCCACTTTAGCTTTCGGTCATGATAGTGCTTTTGTCGCACCATTGCTTGGCCAATATTATTCCTGACTGTATTATGGGCAATTTCTAGGCGCTCTTGAAGTTCCCACACCCACTTGTGTGATGGTGCCTTTTTAACATTACGTGGTGGTTCATACATAATGTCTACGGGAGTTTTCGTCTCGCGCCCTAACATCAGCATATTTGGTGTCATGCCAGTAGTTTCTTGTATGGAAGACCGGTAAGCCATCATTACGTAAGGTAAATGAACATCCCAGTCTGAGTGATGCTCATTTACGAAGGCACTAAGCATGGTGGTCAATGTCCTGTTGAAACGCTCGACCATACCATCTGATTGCGGATGGTAGGGAGTAGTATGGGTCTTCTGAATGTCCAGGAGCTTGCATGTTTCTTGAAAGAGCTCGCTTTCATATTGGCGACCTTGATCCGAGTGTATTGTATCAGGAACACCAAAGCGTGTAATTACCTCTTCCACAATCACGGAGGCTATTGTCTTGGCTTCAATATTGGGCAGAGCAAAACACTCTGTCCACTTGGTAAAGTAGTCTGCAACGACTAAGATATACCTATTGCCTTTGTCAGTCTCAGGTAACTCGCCAAGAATATCAGTGGCTATCCTTTCCATGGGATACCCTGAACCTACTAATTGCATAGGAGCTTTGTTTGACATACTTGATGCCTTTCTCTTTGTGCATATTTCACAACCCAATATGTATTGACGCACATCTTTTTGTAAGCCTGGCCAGTAATAGGACTGTCTTATCCTTGACAAGGTTTTATGCATGCCTAAATGACCAGCTGTCCTATCATCATGACAAAATTTAAGTATTACTCTCCTTTCTGCACTAGGAATAACTGCTTGTAATTTCTGACTTTTTGTAACCAAATCCTCCCATTTCCTACAGAGGACATCATTTTGCAAAACTAATCTATCCCATTGAGACCATAAGGATTTTACTGCCACTGACTCTCCTGATATATCATTGTATTCAGGTCTCTTCTGTGCGGCAATCCACTTTTTAACTTTACTAATGTCCCTATCAGAATCTTGCATTTCACTCAGTGGTGTGTCAGAGTAGTCGGTAATACTATTTACAACTGCGTCTGATTCTGGTATCAGACTTGAGCAGGTATGCTGGTGGTCGCTCTTGCACTGTTTACATGGGATCCTACTTAAACTATCAGCATTCTTGTGTAATCTTCCTGGTCTGTGCTCAATGTAAAAGTCATAGCAGGACAATACCTCATTCCATCGGGCCAACTGCCCCTCGGGATCCTTAAAGTTCATCAACCATCTCAACGAACTATGGTCTGTCCTTACTTTAAATTTTCTTCCATATAAGTACTGACGAAAATACTTTACAAAAGTTACAACAGCTAGGAGTTATTTTCTTGTAACGCAGTACTTTCTTTCGGAATTCGATAAACTTTTACTGGCAAATGCTATTGGTCTTTCTATTCCCTTCTGTACTTGAGATAGTACTGCGCCGATTGCCTCATTGCTGGCATCTGTATCGAGGATGAATTCTTGTTCAAAATCTGGATGAGCTAAGATAGGGGCTGTCGATAATTCTATCCTCAATCTGTCAAAGGCATTTTGGCAGTTGTCAGTCCAAATATATTTTGCATTTTTTTTGGTAAGATCATGCAGGGGTTTCGCAATCATGGCAAAATTTAGCACAAATCTTCGATAGTAACTGCAGAAACCAATAAAAGATCTCTGCTCAGTGAGGTTGGTTGGTACTGGCCAATTTTTAACTGCCTTTACTTTATCAGGACTTGTAGCTATACCCTTCTCTGATATGATATGCCCCAAATATTCCACTTTCCTTGCAAATAAGGTACACTTGCGTGCTTTTAGTTTTAGACCGGCAGGTAATAAACAATCAAACACTTGAGTCAAATTCTGAATCATATCTTCTATGCTTTTCCCTACCACAATTATATCATCTAGGTGAACTAGACAGATACGCCACTGTAGGTTTCTTAACACTGTTTCCATCAGACGCTCAAAGGTAGCCGGGGCATTGCAAAGCTCGAATGGCATCACCTTAAATTGATACAAGCCTCGTCGTGTTACAAATGCGGTCTTGCTTCGATCATCTGGAGTCATTCCCACCTGCCAGTAACCGGAGTTTAAATCAAGTGTAGAAAACCACTTAACTCCACTCAGTTGATCTATCGAGTCGTCTATCCTTGGTAGCGGGTAGGCATCCTTTACCGTAACGTCGTTCAACTTACGATAGTCAACGCAAAATCTAGTTGTACCATCTTTCTTTTTAGCAAGGACGACAGGCGAAGACCACGGACTTGTTGATTCTTCAATGACATTTCTTTTAAGCATGCCATCCACATGCTCATCAACTTCTGCTTGCATGTGGACAGGAAGACGTCTTGCATGCTGCTTGATGGGAGGTGTACTTCCAGTATCTATTTTGTGTTCAATTACACGTGTCTGGCCTAGGTCTGCATCAGTTGCGGCAAACAAATTCGAATACTGTAATAACAGTTTGTACACCATTTTGGCATTCTTGGAGTCCATTCCTTCTACAGTTCTTTCATACAGGTTTTTTATATGATCGGGCAACCTTTGGCATTTGACAAAATTCTTATTTTCTTGTACCCCAGCACAAACACTGTCAACAGGTGTCAAGTTAGCCACTAATGTCCCCTTATAGATCGTATGAGCTTGATCTGACAAGTTCATCATTCTAATTGGTGCTACTTTGCCTCCACATACAACGGCTCTAGCTACCAAAGCACGATCAGTATCCACAAATCGACAAGAAGGCTCTATAAGACCTACCTCCGGGACCTTATCAAACAATGGAGGTAAAACATTGCACATTGTAACAATTTCACTACCTGGTGGTATGCAAACATTGTCAGCCAGGGTAACTCTACAACAACCAATTTTACCTTCAAGGTGCAAATTAAAAAGTTTGTTTCTGACTCTTAGTGTCATAGAAGACATATCTAAATTACACATCTGATCTCGTAAGAAATCCAAACCTAGTATGCCATCAACACCTATCTCAGCAACATCAAAAGCTTGCACAAAATTTTCATTTCCTAACTTAAATGTGATGGTGACTAAACCGTCTGTCTTCAGGCGTGAGCCGTTAGCAGTCACTATAGGTCTATTTAACTTAGCGAAGTTTGAAGTAACACCTACAACAGAGTTAACAATATCAGGAGATATTATACTCAATGTTGCACCCGAATCTACCAAAAACTTCACGACTTTGCCCTTAATCTCAGCATGTATAAACATTCCTGCCTCACCAACTTTACAGGTAACCCCTGATTTACCTGCTTCCTTATTGCCTGCATTTGTTTTATCACGGCTGTTCCGGAAAGCAGGATAACCCTCTCTGCCTGAAGAGTCGTATTTGCTGGCTGCTTTACACAAGGACTTTAAGTACTTAAAACAGTTTGCTTTAACATGACCTTGTTTCTTACAAAAGTGGCATACAACTTTAGGCTTTTGTCCACTTCTTCTCTGTACAGACTGAAGGCTTTCAGTATGCCTCTTCTCATCTTTAAGGACCTTTATTTCCTCCATGAGATCAACCACTGCCTTGGTCAATATTGAAATGGGGTCCAGTTTTTCGTCTTCATTATGTGTGGATCTAGCGTAAGTTGGGCTTTCATGCATACGCTGGTCAGCTGCCTGGAATGCATCCAACTCTACTGCGTGTCTGACAGCGTCATTCAAGTCGGCAGGTCTCGCTTGTTTCACTCTCAGACGCATGTCTCTGTCCCTTAAAGCATCTATAAACTGTTCCTTCGCAAGGGTTTCCCTTACCTCTACGGGAGCTGTGGGGTAAGCCAGATTTGTTAACCGCCGAATCTCTTGTCCCAGTTCGGGTAATGTCTCTGTGGCTTTCTGTCGTCTCTCTCTCTGAGCTGTGCTCTGTAGAGTTCGGTCTGGTTGGTGGGTAAAAACCTCTCCTCCAGTGCCTTACACAACAATCTGTAGTTACACTTGTCTCCCTCAGGTAAATTACCTAAGACACCCTGGGCTTGTCCTCTCAAGGATACCACCAGATGCATGCCCATTTCTGCTACTGACCATTTATTCAGGGTAGCGCATATTTCAAAATGAGATTTAAAATCTACCCAAGATGTACTGCCATCATATTTGTCAGTCTTCACTCCAGAACGGACGGTCTCGTGTTCAGTCTTCTTCTGGCGCCGGCGTGTAACATTATCTCCATAAACCTCATCAAAGGCTGCAGTGTCAATGTACGGCGTGCTTCATAATCGACTCTGATCAGAGCTTAACGGATTGTCCTTTACTACAAAACTAGGCTCGTCATCTTCAAGAAAACTAGTGGTCTTCCTTCCCTTTTTAGGTTTCGCTCCAGTTCCCTCTAATGACTTGTCACCTATCGTGGTATGCCTGCTTTCAGGTATGCCTGAATCTCTGGCGCTTGTCTTCCTGACTGTATCTGACAATCCTAAGCTATCTTGTAATTTCTTTAATTCTTTTTCTACCGCCGATATCATAATATTTTAAGTATTACACAATGATAAAATATATGAATTAGCTCCGAATTACAAAAGAGGGACAAAAATCAATGAATTAAACCAACAAAAAGTTGCCCAGATCCCACCGCTGCCACCAAATTTTGTAACGTGTCAAGGGGGTTCGTACCCGGTTGATTCCAGGATCTGGGGTTTTGAATTAATTCAACAAGTAAATAATTTTCCTCTGTAAAAATGATTGAACAAAATGATACAGTTTTCCTCTCTAAAGTGATTTAAATATATAACTACTGGTCTGCAAATATATACAAATAAGACCCTTCCCTTACTTAGGGGAAAATCACACTTGGTCGGCCTATATTATTACTTTATGAGTTTATACACCTCTAGATAGAGATATGCCTTATTCAGGCAGTAACAACTATCTAAGAGGTAAGCCCTAGCCGAATAAAGGTGGTCCAACTCCAGAAGCAGCAGTTACTGTGTTAATGCCTTATTCAGGACGGACAGTGAACTGCTAACCTCTGAAGCCTTACACCTTCCCTAACCGAGGAAGAATGACAAATAAATAGGCGAACCTCCAGGAGGTCAACCTCTAAAATGCTAGCCACTACTGTGGTCAGACTCCAAACAAATGGTCCTATATAACAAAGAAGTGTGGCAAGCCTCCAATATTAGGCAATCCACCTGACCAAACTAACCGTTATAATGCTTCTTCTTCCTCCGCTTGGCTTAAAAAAACCTTACTGACTGGCTGCAGCTGTATATATACCCTCTGTGGGTCACATGATCAGCAACAGTTTCTAAATCACCCGCTGCTAGCTAATTGTGTATCAGCCATAGTTAAGTTTCTAGATCACCGTTTCTGTAGGCCTCTTGCAACATTGAAAAACATGAAATCATTACAATTACAATAATGAACAAATTTTATTTTTTGCAATACTATTAACAAATGTATTTGTTACAACATTTCATAATCCATTAATGTTAACGTCGAATAACGTCAATTTCAGCACATTCGAAAGACACTGGAATACGAACTTGAATTAACAAAGTTAATAACGCGTGTGACCACCATTTGCATTCACGCATGCTTGACAACAGCGCCTCATTGATGCCACTAAAGTGTTCAGAAATGCTTGCGGGGTGTTATTCCAGATATTGGTTAAAGCCTGGCCTATATCAGCCAATGTCACTGGCTGATTTGTTAAACGGCGTAGACGTCGTTCCATTTCATCCCCGACGTGCTCGATTGGCGATAAATCGGGACAGCTGGCCAAGGCAAGACATCGACATTCTGTTGAACAAAAAAAGTCCCTGACTACACGTGCAACATATGGCCTTGCGTTGTCTTGCTGCAGAGTGATGTGATTTTCCTGTCTCTGTATGAAGGGTATCAGATGGCGCTGAATAATATCGTCTCGATAGCGTACGCCGGTAAGATTTCCGTTGACAATTTGTAGAGGGGTCCGTCCACGTGCTGTTATTCCACCCCACACCATAATGCTACCGAATTGTCGACGTTACTCATAACAAGCGTCCTGATATCGCTCCCCAACGCGACGATACACTCTACAACGGGTCTCACTGCTATCCAAATGAAATCTGAATTCATCAGTGAACAGAATATTGGTCCAGTCCTGTATTCTGAATCGCAGATGCCGTCTGCACCACGCTAGTCTAGCGATACGATGACGATGAAACAGTATTGGGCGCACCGCTGGACGTCTGGACTTCTTGGTCTAATGCGCTCGCGCAGACGATTACGCACAGTTCTTGGACTGATTGGTCGAAGTCCAGGAATGCTACGAACAGTCAAACTTGCTGTCTGGAAACGATTTCTCAGGTGCACAAGTCTAATGTGGTTGTCCTGTCGACGCGACGTCACACGAGGACGCCAAGAACGTGGTCGATCCCGAGTGTTACCAGATTGTTGGAAACGTCTCCATAATGACTGGATGGTGTTCCAATGAACTCCAAAGTGTCTTGCAACGATATTTTGTGCCATTCCAGCTTGAAGCATCTCAACAACACGATTACGTTGGCTTTCGCTGAGTCATGGCATGACAGAAGGGTAAATTTTGTCAACACTAAAGTGCTTTCTTTAACGAATAGTGTCCAAACAAACCTTTTACACTAAGTCTTCTTACTCCAAACAGTATTGGCCAGTAAAAAGCGTGCGTACGAACCTTTAATAAACAACATGTGTTCACTAACCATGAAAAAGTCCATGCATCTTAGTCGGGTACTATCTGGTATTGTTAAAAAAACACCTTTCTCGATTGTTTAGATTTTATAAATATAAACAATAAATATAGAAAAATTATACTAAATTTTATAATGCACAGTTTCTTTTTTCCGCTAGTATATATGTACTGAAATTCTTTCTAAATGTTTTTTTAATCGTATAATAGCCATTTTGATATGTAACTTTACACGTGTTATCAAAACTTCTCCAGTAGTTGTCGTCCTGTGATCGCTATTATCTCCGCGCAGGAGTTTGAGGAATATATTGACGCACAAGGTGTTTGAGGGGTGCCTGCTTAGCTTACCTGTATTGTCACGGTCACACTTGGTACAACGCCTCTTTAAATACGATGTCATTAAATCAAATCACCATCCCCCTGTAAATTAAGAGAACGTATGCTATTCACGCAGTGAACCAACACCAGCGTTTAAATGTTTAAATCTACATATCAAAATACAAGAATAATCTTTACAAGTCGTTTTTTCGTGTCGCCTCAAACGTAAAATGTTTATTCGGTATATCCATACATACAAGCATACATACATAAATGCCAAGGATAACCCATGAAAGCTCCAAAACTTATTTCCAATGGTGTCCTTGGATGCATGGATGTTTACGCTAGGGGGTCATTTATGTGGGAGGAAACCGGAGTACCCGGAGGAAACCCACATGCCCGAGCGGGCGACCGCCATACTCTCTCACATACAACCACTGCCGATCACGGGGATTGAACTCGAATCGCAGCGGTGAGAAGCGGGAGAGCTACCTCTGCGCTACCAGGTCACGTAAGATGTTAGTTAATATAAGCAGTTACTGTTCTTTTACAAATCGCTCGGCATTGGAGAGTCACAGGATTTTAGGAAATAAGGTTCTGTTATATGGTAAGCGTTTTATTAGGCAGATGGTAGATACTCATACATCACATTGGGAGTCTTCGGTTCACACCAGAGTACGACTTCGGGTTACCCAAATTGCAATCGAACGGACAGCCTCAACTCTTATATGACGTATTATGACTTCTGAACTCTACCCGTGACCCTGCCTTTCACTAGGATAGGTGTGGTAGCAACATGTTGGTCTTTTAAGAATACTGCGCATATATCAGTTTTCAAACGATGGATGTGATTGGTTAGAGTATTACACATGGGAGTAAGAAAGAACGTTGAAATAATTACCTTACTAACTCTGGTACGAATCCAAGTCGCCCATTATTCTTCCGGCATCGATGACGCAATTAGTGTCAGTATTATAATGATGTTAAATTTTAAAGGAAGATCACTAATTGATTACGGCTATGTGATTCAATTCTTTTATGTTACATGCTTTATTATGTTAATATGTTTTTTATTGATTGTATCTTCTTTAACGTCCCTCTCGAGAATTTTTCACTCATATGGAGACGTCACCTAGACCGGTGAAGGGCTTCAAATTTAGGCATAAACTCGGCGCTTACGACCATTGAGCAGTGCTGGTTTTTTAGCGTTCCACACCTACATGTACTGTGACACGGGACATCCGTTTTAAAGGTCATCTCCGAGGACTCGTGACATTCACACCTGATGACGAGCGTTTGGCGATGGAATTGTCGCTACTTGTTTTGTCACGGCTGTTATGTTTGTTAGATATCCATTGAATTGGGAATTCTTAAGTAGAAACCACAAGGGAAGTTGTTAATATATATCTGAAACGTGAACTTTTTCATCATACCAGTCTAACTTTGCGACCTTGTACGTCATATTTATATCATAATCTATTTCTATCAGTAAACGTTTTCAAAACATCATATTTTTAAAAAAATACATTTTTAGTTTTGAACATACATTAACAAAATATTAAAGTTTTATTACGTATTATAAAACATCTATTCAGTCGCCTTTTCAACATACATTGCAGAGGTCAATGCAAAGCAAAATCAATTCACACCGGAAGAGAATTTACCTAATTGCATTACCATTGGCCGCTTTATTCACATTTACGATATAGTGTGTGGTTTTATTTCAGCTATAAATGTATTCATTTTATATCCAAGCAATGTACCGGAACATATTTCCCCTCACATAGAGGGCTTATAGAGGCAATGCTTGTAGTACAATTCAATTATGTTTTCAACAAAAATTATTGATAATTAATATTGTTGGAATTAAATATTCTCCTCACAACTGGGAAAGAACTGTTTTCTGTTGCCCTCGGCCTTTAGCCTCAGGCAATATAGAACACTGAACTGTTCTCAGTATCTTGGGAGAAAGGGATTGATTTTTTTTTATGTTTGTGGTTTTAATCTTTAAGTTTGAAATTATATTGTAGTGGTGATGTTAATGTGTAGTTTAGTTGCACTATATCAATGATGTGAAGATTGCGTCTTCTCACAGATGTAAAATAAATCATCCAGACTTTGCGATTTGATTATTTGTGTTTTGCTCCAGCACGGCACAATTTGATGATAGTTTTCCATTGATGGTTATCATTAATAACATTTAAATGTGGAGATAACGAACGGTGATCAAAAGCAGCGCAAACACGGGTCCCTGGATATACCAGAGGTGGGACCAGGTGCCGAGGAGGAGTAAGCATTCCATGTCGACCGGCCACACCCGGCGTGAACCCTATATCCTGATCAGGATTAAGCCGTAGTCAAAACTAGTATGTAAAGAACGGCTTAACATTGTGTATCTGTAATATTATCAATCATAAAGCGTCTGTCAGTGATATCACGCAATCTGATTAAAATCAGATTATTTGATCCGCTCATGCAGATGGCTACACAAGGATCTGAAGTAACGCGATAGAGGGTTCACATCTGTATGACCTTTCGTTAAACCAATCAAATGCACGCTGTCCGATTTCTGCCAGCGATGCTCTTGTGTCAATTTACATAAGTTAAAGATGACTGTACCCATGATTGGAGGCTGCACACCTATCAAAACATGCAATGTGAATAATATCTACATTCCCTGCAGGTTTTGTTTCATTCGCCTGTTAAAAATACTGACGGAGAGGAAATAATAAAATAATCTTGAATAGAAAATTCAAATTGACCGACGAAAGAAATCAGTTGATTAGCAGCGCTCTAAACCTCGACATCATTGAAAGTACCGATACAAATGTGTGCCAGAAATGTTTAGATCGGTAAAAGTCCCTAGAGCTAAAAGACAACTATTCAAATCGTACCCATCACTATTCATACATGAACGTAATTGTATATTTATCTCATGTGTTGTGTTGTTTGTGTGAATCGAATATATTAGGTATTAGTGTGACAGTTGTACATACAGTTTTATAGTGTGGAATAAACTTCGTGAGAAAGAGATTACTGTGACTTGTTTACGAATAAAGTGGGACGCCCGGACGTCATTATCTGCATGGCGTAATCTGATTGGCTGATGGTTCTCATTAATATTCCAAACGACAGGTCATGCGGACGTGACCCTCTATTGGGTTACTTCAGACCCTTGTGTAGCGGTCTACGTGAGCGGATCAAGGGAGCTGATTTTAATCAGATTGTGACATCACGTGTCTATCAGTCAGTAATAACACATGCCTATCTGTATCAACACGTGTCTGTCAGTATTAACAGTGTCTATCAGGAATATCACGTGTCTGTCAGTATTATCACGTGTCTATCAGTATTTACACGTACCTATCAGTATTAACACGGGTATATAAGTAGTAACACCTGTCTGTCAGTATTAAAGGGGACGGCAACCCCCAAAATATTTAACATGATCAATGATAGGATTAATTGTATGATAAAAATTTGTCAGTGATATTAATCTGTTGATATACAGCCTAGATAAGCTTCAGTACTAATTTGAAAACGTTACAAATTAAAATTCCCGCCATCTATAGAGGCTGCCATGATGTGGAACTCTTTTGTATTCAAGACCACAAAAAACAATAATTTTGACGTCACGCCGCTGTCCCAGTTTTGATGAGATTCTACGATCGTCAAAGATGTGCATGTGGTAGATTTTATGAATAAATAGGTTGGTGCCTTCCTGTCAAGATGTTAATTGCACTAATGCGAAATGGATCGATCATTTGCGTCGTGACAAGTTGAGGTTCGATCGGGACATTTGTACATGTATGAAGGAAAGTGTACCGTCTGCCTGGTCTGCGACTCAACTGAACGTCTTTTCTCAATTTCTTCTTGTGAAAGAATGGGCTCAAATCTATACGGCTCCAAATTTAACTGTTCGTAACTTGCCATGTTTACAGTGCTGCTGATAAAGTAAACCGGAACCGACGGTGTGACGTCATAAATTACAATGGTCGCTCTCTTAGCGGCGGGTAATTTAAAATATATGATATATTTATATTGATTTAATTGTTAAACAAGGATTTTTCTTGTTAAAGACCATCATTTACGATATCAGTAAGTAATACTTTATTCATCAAAGCAACAGTGTGGTTGGTGTTGCCTTTCCCTTTAACACGTCTTTACCAGTAATAAGATATGTACAACATACATGTGTATCAGATATAACACGTGAATGTAACTTGTGATATGTCAGCAATAAAGAGAAATTCCATTCTAGTAACGAACAATTATATTCATATATGTAACAATTTCGCATTCTATATTACAAATGCGCATTGATAAACTGTATTTTACATTCATGAAACAAGAACGTATGGAACGAGCACGTATAAAACTTCTTGGATTTTGTCTGACATTTGTAGATTTCTCCTACATGTAGGTTCTGGATATACAGTTCAGGCTAAAGTGTCCACCCCTTTCGGTAACACGTCACATCACGTGACGCTGTGTAAGGAGTGAATGGCGGAAGTGCTGATATAACGCTCTCAGTAATGCTGTCTGTCGTCTCTAATTTGTGGGCGTGGTATCTGACCGTTCCTGCGAATAAACAATACATTTCACTCTATTTCAACCAATGAAGACAAACAGGAATAAACATAGGATGCAGGAATAAGATAATTACTGTTTGAAATATCAATAATTGTTGCTTAAAGTTAAGTATTGACCACAAAGATTACCTTAAGTTAACTGAATGTTCATTGAATTAGCACGTTACTTAACAGAATATTCATATATACATGTAGAACTGAATATTCAGAATATATAAATGACAAATTCAATTCACAGAATATTCATTGAATGACGTAAAAACAACTTTATGCACCGATAAATGACATTTTCAATTTCTTTCATATCCCGTGTTAAAAGCGGAATAATGCCATGTACTTCGTCATACTGTCGTTTTGAACAATTAATCATATCTCTGATATTCCTAGTATTTAAACAGAAGACCATAACTATGATATTCTCAGTATTTAAACAGTTAATTATAACTCTGACATTTCCGGTATTTATAACTTTATAATAGGGGTTTCGTTTGCATTTCTACTTTTTTTTAAATCTACAGTTTAGAAAAATTCTGGATCAACCCTGTATAAATAATTAGAGACTAAAATGTACAATATGTTCATCAAATTAGTTGAATTTTTTCCCTTTAATTTCACTGGCGTTTATACATTAAGAAAATTTTCTGATTTTAAAAATTAAAATCTGACCTGGATTTCTCGAAACAATCTTAATTCAAAACTTGGACTTAAGTCAACCTTTAGCCGTTCAAATCAAAACTAAAACTTAAGTTTGAGTTGTTTTTTTTGTTTTTAGAAATCCAAGCCTGATTTTTCAAGTCACCGTGCATCAATGGAGTGTTTTAAGAAACCAGTGTTCAACACCGTATCGTAAAAACGTTGTTAAGCAGAAATATCCAAAACATTACGTGTAAGGCAAGGAATAAAAGACATGTGCAATAACAATTTCAATCAAAAAGAAAACACATCCTGACCCTCTACATGAACACGTGAACGGTGATATCGATTCAATATTAAAAAGTGAATTGATGTTTTCTAACACGCAGATTGGGGGGTGTCTTGTACTTACATGTGGACGAATAAAAGATTCACCCTGTAAAAATTGAAAAGTACGATTTATGCTGATATTAAGTTCTTGTTCTGTGTCGTTAGTCGCCCCTTACAACAAGCAAGGAGTACTGATGACTTATTCTAACCCAGATCCACTTGGGACGCCCTTTTATTCAAATGTCTGAAAAATTGGCAATTAAATTTTTTGCCAATTTGCAGTCTTCAACCTCTCCTTTTTGAGGCGATAAAGGTATGTATTTGACTCACAGAACCCCGTTGTACTTGAAAATAGTCGGGATCCACCCCAGTTATGGGTACGAGTTTGCTTTCTAAATGACTTGTATTATGGTAAGCTTCGCCTGCTATGTGCCAAAATAAAAATGTTGCAGCTATGATACAAGAGATACAAGATATACTTGTATGCAAGGTGAAGATAACGAACAGTGATCAATCTCATAACTGCTACAAGCAATACAAAATAGATAGTTGAGCAAACACGGACCCCTGGACACACCAGAGGTGGGATCAGGTGCCTAGGAGGAGTAAGCATCCCCTGTTGACCGGTCACACCCGCCGTGAGCCCTATATCCTGATCAGGTAAACGGAGTTATCCGCAGTCA
>NC_079171.1:28334310-28337513 GCF_947568905.1 Ostrea edulis
TTCGCAGGTCTTACCGTCGTTTAGCGTGTTGGTTGTGTTCGCGGTTTTTACCGTATTTTAGCGTGTTGGTTGTGTTCGCGGGTCTTACCGTCGTTTATCGTGTTGGGTTGTGTTCGCGGTTCTTACCGTATTTTAGCGTGTTGGTTGTGTTCGCGGTCTTACCGTCGTTTAGCGTGTTGGTTGTGTTCGCAGGTCTTACCGTCGTTTAGCGTGTTGTTGTGTTCGCGGTTTTTACCGTATTTTTGCGTATTGCTTGTGTTCGCGGGTTTTACTGTCTTTTAGCGTGTTGTTTGTGTTCGCGGTATTTACCGTCGTTTACGTGTTGGTTGTGTTCGCGGTTCTTATCGTCTTTTAGAGTGCTGTTGTGTTCGCGGGTCTTACCTTCTTTTAGCGTGTTGGTTGTATTCGCGGATTTTACCGTATTTTAGCGGTGTTGGGTTGTGTTCGCGGTATTTACCGTCGTTTATCGTGTTGGTTGTGTATGTATGAACAACAGCAGATGAAGAGGATGCCGAACACCAGGAGTCCCAGACACCCAGCCCCCGTCCCAATCACTATCTTCTCGTACATGTTCAGTCTCCCAGTCCCTAGTCAATAAAAGAAAAAAATGTAAACCGCTCTCAAGTTTTGGAAACCATGAGTTAATGAACTAAAGTTCTCTCAAATTAAGAAAGTATATTCTTTTAGTATTCGAAGAGCTGGCAACTTAATTATCAATTGCTATGAACTTTCTTTGTGCTTTGATTGGGATAATATATTTGTTTTTTTATTTCCAAACCATTACGAATCGTTAGCTTTGTAAGACATTGGATACAGAAACACTATTGTTTGTTTGTCACGGTGACATACATTTGCACGCACGTGAGTTGATATTCTCTGACCACGTTTTGTTTGAAAAACACGTGACATTGTATGGACCCTCCAAACGGTAGCCGAACTTCTTACAGCCAATCAGAACGTCCGTACCAACACTGGTGTTGTAACTGCTGAGGATGAAATCCGCATCCGAATCAGGTTTGATCTCTGAACACGCTAGAAAATAAAACATGTGTGTTCATATATATATATATATATATATATATATATATAAAGCACTAAATAATCACAACTAGGTACTTGAAAATTTTCGCCCCAGCCCGGGGTCGAACCTGCGGCACCCTCCGCCTAGCAAGACTGTCAAATCAGTGCGTAAGTCCACTCGGACCACAACGACTTCCCGTGTGACATTGATATACACCTCGCCCATAATTTTCAACATGGTTGGAAAATTACATGCATGAGATGTTTCAGTTAAAATCCTTAAAATTCTGCTTAAGACATTCATGACCTTTGCGGAATATTGTATTTAAGAATTAGAATTACGTTACATCATTAAATATTTTCTTTTCAGGAAATAAATAGTTGCAAACTCGTACAAAGATAGAAATAGTTTTCTGGTCAAAGGTTGTTCTAATATTTTCTATAAAAAAGGTTTATGGAAATTAGAAAAGTTATTTGTTAATATTTTTTCAATTTACGACTGAAATCTTCAAGAAAACACATAATTTGTAAATAAATAAAAATATAGTAGGCGAATAAAATCTACATTTTTAAAATTTAAATGAAATGGCCAAAATTCAGAAATATCCATCTTTAAAAATTGTTGTTCATATTTGAAGGAAAGATAACTCTTGCGTTCTTGTGTTGGCGCCGGTGTATCCTCAGGTGTTTATAATATACCGTTATCGCTGACGATAAGTGGGGGTCAAGATCCATGTTTGCTCTTCACTCATGAATCATAAAATTGAAATCTCTCCACACTTAACATTTTAAGCGTGACGTTTTTTTTGCGATTTTAAATTCCCTGGAGATGTGTACGCGCAGGACCAACAACGATACCGCGGACTGAAGAACGGGAAAATATATGACATTGTTAAACACATCTATCAGTTCCTACGGCTATTAGTTCTGGAATCTTGTGATTTAGACATTAAAAAGGAATACCTCCGCAACGTCATGCTACCTCCAACACTCGTATAGCAGTATCGTAATTTTCATGGTGATTTGAAATTGACTGGGTGGCACCAAAGCTGAATTTACAACGGGGGTACTTATCAGAGAGGGTACACTGTAGAAAGATCAAGACCAAACCAATAAATGCTCTCTCTCTCTCTCTCTCTCTCTCTCTCTCTCTCTCTCTCTCTCTCTCTCTCTTCTCCTGAATCTGAAGGCGACCAAACCTACTAAATGAGGACGTCCTCACAATGTGTAGTATGTATATTATTCTAAAGGCAAAAAAAGTACTATGTTAGGTATAGCTATAGGGATACCTATAAAAGTTTATCTAACTCTCTCTCTCTCACTCTCTCTCTCTCTCTCTCTCTCTAATTATGAAAAGAAAGGTTTTTCAGAGAGAATATTAGTAAGGACATGTCCTCACACCACTTGCCCTCACTAGCTAATATTTTGTATCTACACTGTACATCTTGCACTATTCTCTTTAGAGAAGTCGAGAGGCATAGCCTTCATCGACTTCTCTTCGCAAGCATTCATGTTTTGATTCTGGAAAACGTGTAAATGCCGGAGTCGGTGACGGTTTATGCTTCAAACCGACGTTCGACTTAGATGTGCTTGGATTTACGCAATAGACAATTTGTTTTCAAACATTTAACAGCAATGCAGAAAACCGTCACAAGGAAATCAACACTTACTTGCTTTTAATCCATTTTCAATATGCCCCTGTCCCGGGTTTTAAATCACAACTCTATTGTGACAGCTCCCAAGACCAGTTAACGTAAACCCGGGACAGGTGACATGTTTGAAAATGGATTAAAAGCAAGTAGGTGTTGATTTTCTTCATGACAGTTTTGAGCATTACTGTTAAATGTTTGAAAACAAATTGTCTATTGTGTAAATCCAGGCACATCTGAATCGAAACGTCGGTTGAAGAATAAACCGTCACCGACTCCGGCATTTACACGTTTTCCAGAATCAAAACATGAATGCTTGCGAAGAGAAGTCGATGAAGGCTAAAGAGAATAATCTTGTACATGCTGCAGGTCACATTTATGAAGACGTAATTGTGAGGACTTCATTTTTCCCCCTCATAGTGCAATTCTGTCCTCACAACTTTCTGTCGATTGGTTGAAATTTGTCCTCACATTACACGTTTACTCTCTCTCTCTCTCTCTCTCTCTCTGTCACTCTCTCTCTCTCTCTCTCTC